>NC_089874.1:146675000-146702500 GCF_040182565.1 Anser cygnoides | reverse complement strand
CCTGAGACCATTAGAAGTCTGGAACAAGGAAGGACAAAGTGAGGGAACACAAACATCTTGCACGTACACAAGCCCATGGGACCTGATGAGATGCATGCAAGAGTACTGAGGGAGATTAGTTACCTCTGAAAGATCATGGCAATCAAGGGAGGTTCCTGAGAAAAACAAATGTCACTCCTATCTTCAAGAAGGGCAAGGAGACAGATCTAGGGAAATATAGGCCAGTCAGCCTTACCTACCTAAATGCCTGGGAAGGTGGGACATATAATCTTGGTCACCTTCTCCAAACATAGTAGGGAAAAGAAGGTTATTGTAAGTAGTCAGCATGGATTTATGAATGGGAAATTATGCCTTACAGACCTGATAGACTTCTGCAATGAGTTAACTGGCTTGGTGGTTGAATGAAGAACACCGGATGTTGTTTATCTTGACTTTAGCAAGGCCTTCAACACTATCTTGCATAACATTCTCGTTTACAATTTAATGATGTACTGACTAGATAAGAAGTCATTGAGGTGGACTGAAAACTGGCTGAACTGCCAAGCTCAAAGGATTGTGATCAACAGCATGAATAATAGCTGGCACCCAGTCAGTAATGGCATACCCCAGGGATTGATGCTGCATCCACTATTATTTAATATCTTCATGATATGTATGATGGGACAGAGTGCACTCCCAGTGAGTTTACAGATGACACAAAAATGAATGTGTTTGATATACCATATAGATGTGCTGCCATTCAGGTAGCTCATGAGGTTCAACAAAAGATTCAACAAGAGTCTGCAGCTGAGGAATAGCTCTGTGCACTAGTACAGACTGGCAGATAGCTGGCTGGAAAGCAACTTTGCAGAAAAGGTCCTGGGGGTACAGATGGACACCATGCTGAACATGACCCAGCAATGTGCACTTGCCATAAAGAATGCCATCAGCCACTTGGACTACATTAGGCAGAGCATTGCCAGCAAATTGAGTGAGAAGATCCTACCCTTCCATTCAGAACTGGTGAGACACGTTAGGGGTGGTATGTCCAGTGCTGGTATCCCCAGTACAAGAGAGACATGGATGTACTGGAGCAAGGCTAATGAAGGGTGACAAAGATGGTTAAGCAACTGGACATGTAATAGAGCTGGGATTGTTCAGCCTAGAGAAGAGAAGCTTCAGGGGTATCTTATCATTGTGTATAAATACCTAGGGAGTAAAGGAGACAGAGCCAGACTTCTTAGTAGTGCCCTGTGACAGGACAAGAGGCAAGGGGCACAAACTGAAACACAGTAAATTCCATTCAAACAAAAGAGAAAAACTTTTTCCTGTAAGGGTGATTGGACCTGACAACAGCTTGCCCAGAGAGGTTGTAGACTCTCCATTCCTGGAAGTATTCAAATTCCTACAAGACACAGCCCTTAGAATTGTGCTTGAGATGACTCTCCAAGCAAGCAGGTTGGACTAGATGAGCTCTGGAGGCTTCCAGTCTCAGCTATAAATTCAGTTTATTTGATCTTTATTTGTATAGAAATTGACCTTTGAACTTGGCCCACTCTACGTTATAATTGCTATGTAATATCTTACAATAACCCCTTAAAACACAAATATAGTTCATCAATTCTGTTTTTACAGTTTTCACACGATACAGCTCGTGCTAATAGTTACGCCTCAGAACTTGCCTGAAATTTCTGTACATATCTTGTAACTTTTCATGGTACGGAAAATAGCAGTGGAAGTCACAAGGAACTTTACTTGGCTCAATGGCAAAGTGGACTTCACTGAGTGTGAAAATTTGAGGAAAATACAAATGTGAATGGACAACATGACAGAAATAATTAGATGGATTAAGTTTGTTAGTTATTTTCAGCAACACCACAGTGCAGATGTATGCAGCTAAATATTTTAAAAATAAGCAGAGCTAGTAAAAATAAAATTAAAAAAAAAAATTTTCTGAAGATTGGAGGAAAAATAAAGATATTTTTTAAATCTTACTTATGGTTCATCCTAAAGATAGACAAAATACTTTGTAAATGCCTCATGGAATTGTTCTTTTAATTACTTTTTTCTGAACATTTTATAAACTCCACATCCATGCTTTCACTTCAAAAAGAGGTTCTTGTTTCAAAAATGGACTTCATTTCTTCTTGAAAACAGTTTATGATAAGATCCCAAGTTAGCAGAATACAACTGCCATTTTTTACGTCAATGAGTGCATAGAAAAGGAAATAGGACAAGGAGAAAACAAAGGAAAAGGAAAAAAGGAAAAGGGAAAAAAGGAAAAGGGAAAGGCAGAGGGAATGGAAAAGGAAAAGGAAAAGGAAAAGGAAAAGGAAAAGGAAAAGGAAAAGGAAAAAAAGGAAAAGGAAAAGGAAAAGGAAAAGGAAAAGGAAAAGGAAAAGGAAAAGGAAAAAAGGAAAGGGAAAGGGAAAGGGAAAGGGAAAGGGGAAGGGAAAGGGGGGAAGGGGAAGGGGAAGGGGAAGGGGAAGGGGAAGGGGAAGGGGAAGGGGAAGGGGAAGGGGAAGAGGAAGAGGAAGAGGAAGAGGAAGAGGAAGAGGAAGAGGAAGAGGAAGAGGAAAAGGAAAAGGAAAAGGAAAAGGAAAAGGAAAAGGAAAAGGAAAAGGAAAAGGAAAAGGAAAAGGAAAAGGAAAAGGAAAAGGAAAAGGAAAAGGAAAAGGAAAAGGAAAAGGAAAAGGAAAAGGAAAAGGAAAAGGAAAAGGAAAAGGAAAAGGAAAAGGAAAAGGAAAAGGAAAAGGAAGAGGAAGAGGAAGAGGAAGAGGAAAAGGAAGAGGAAAAAGACAATTTGAAGACTTCACATTTTTTATGTACTGATTTTAAAGCTTTATTAGAATGTATACTTTGGAAGAACTATAAGTGCCTAGCTTCATCTATTGCAATAAAATATAGCAGATAAAGATATTACTGACCATATGGCAAAGAAATATACTATGTCTCCAGGAGCAACATATCAGAATATTTATCACTAAATGCCTAACCTGGATAATGAACCAGAACCAGAAACTGGTTCTGCTTAGGTTCTGTTCTTAGTGGGTGTTACTATTCCTACAAATATATATCTTCTTCCATCTTTGTTACCCCTTTATACTCCTTAAGCCACTTTTCTGGCAAATTGCTAGTAATGGTGATAAAATTAGAATGTAAATGTTTTGTAGATATTTGGGTCAGAATTAATCCAAACTTTTTTTTTTTTCCCTACTTTAATTATTTGCATATATTGAATGGGCAAATACCTTTGATGTGAAAGCGCTGAACTTAAGTGCAAAAGTAACATTATTGAATTCAGTTGTTCATCTAGCATGACTAAAAAATAAATATATTTGTGACTAAATAATAAATATATTTGTGATTCAGCATATGAATTCCCAAATGTTTGTCACTTTGAGTTAGTTGCTCATTTATTTTGCAAATATAAAAGATGCACTGGATGTTAATGTTCTTAAGAAGAATTCCAAGGTCTATGAAACTTACAGAGGCTTATCAACAAAATGAATGGATAAGACAACATATATAAGAATATGCCGAGATTATAAAGGAGGATATTGAACTGAGAAATTTGGTGGGGAGGGAAAAGTAGAGAATTTGAAGATATAAAAACAGACTTTTTTTCCCCCTAATTACTAAAATTTTCTAACAATTACATGTATGATTGTGTACCTTCATTGCCTATTCTCTATGCTGTCATGTTATGAAAAATAACATTATACACAGGGAAAATTAATTAACTGGTCAGGGAAATCAACCAATAAATATATTTTCAATTAAAATATTTTAATGCAGTATATTAATGTATGTTCTGTAATCTTTTTCTTTTTTTTTTTTTTTTTTTTTCTTCTCATTTTATCCCCCATTTTTGGCTGTTGGTGCTTCTTGCTTTTTCTCCTTCCTGTTTGATCAGTGGTTTTTGGCCAGTTTGTATTTTTCCAGACATCACTCCATGATGTGGTTGAAGTATATGATGGCCCATCTCTGCAGTCATCATTGTTATCTTCTCTCTCAGGATCTCATTCAGGTATCTGTTAACAGAACTGTCATTAAACCATCATTTATTTTATATAAACTAAAGATAGTGTAGTTGAAAAAAAAGAAAAAAAGAAAAGACAACTGTCATATTTTCTTAGATACTGTTCAGGAAAATATATGAAATCAGGATTTTCAAATAAAAACCTAATCACTCAAACCTGTGTTTATTAATGAAGAAATAAAAGCCAAGTGGATTTTTTTTTTTTTTTGATATTTAGTTGTTACACTGTGTATTTGGGGCTTCTTACTTTATGTCTCTATTACTTTTATCTAGTGAGCAATCTGAAATGGATATTATACATTAAAAAGGGAAGCCAGCATATTTTTTATAACAAAGTGAAATTGTATAGATTATGTGCATGTTGACTTGATTTACAGAGGCATGGTGTGTATACACATATATATATATATATATATATATACTTTTTATAAGAGAAAAGTATATATTCATAATAACCGTGATGAGTTTTAGTCCCCCTTTTCTAGAACAATGGGATACTGCCAACTTAAGATGTTGAATCTATCCTGCCAAGTTAAAGAAACAGAACAGGACTGGGAAGGGGGAGGAGGGGGTCATCTTAGCTGTAGAGCTGTTGATAGGCATTTTGTATGCTTCTTTAGTAAAAACTGATTATGATAGCTTTGTATTTGCTTTGTTTGAGTAGGTGAATCCCTTCCATTGAGCTCAGGTAACCAGATCACGGTTAAATTTACTTCAGTTGGACCAGTAACAGCTAAAGGATTTCATTTTGTTTATCAAGGTGAGAGAGCCTGGAAAAATTTGTAAATTTATTAATTTCTTCACAAGTTGTAAATGATCAGAGAGGAACAGACTGAAAATGAAAAGGAAAATAATAGCTTGTTAATGATGTAACAAGTTTCATGATTTCTGCCTGTTTTTAAAAATAATGTTAGTACCATTCTTTTATTTGTATTTTAAATGTTAAATCAAATAATTAAAAAGCATAACGGAGGTTCCAAATTTAAGAAGGTGGTTATAAAATAAACTGTTTTTATGTTTGCTAATATGACTGACTAATGCTAGATATATCTTGCTGCTCAAACTGGTTTATCTCTCAATTTAAATATGAATAACTGCAAATGGTATTACCTGTGTGTGAATCAGTGATCTTTCTATTACTAAACTGCTTCCCTTCATTTACATTTTTTGCCTTTTTATGGGTAAAACACAGAAATGGTTATACATCAGTACTTGCAACTGCAATCCATTCTGCTATGGATTCTAAATCCAGATCTGGCAGGCATAATACACATTTAGAAATCCACATGAATAAATGTAAATACCTCTCTGACACAGAATTTTGTTTTGTTTTGTTTTTCTTTTTTTAACTATTAGATGAACATTTCATAGCGATATTTCTTTTCAGTGCCATTTTAGAAAGGTTTCATTATGGATTTTATGCATTGCTTTTCATCTTGGCAAGGATATCACTGCTATGCACTTCTAAATAGTAACTCAGTCATCAGAAGTATGTAATCCAAATTGTGAAGATCAAGTTGGGGATTAAGCAGATGTTCTTAACTGGCAAATAACTGAATGTTACTTCCAGTCATTCCAAATATTTGTGGTTCAAAATCTGAATTCCTCCACCAAATCTAAAATTAAGAATCCACAATTCTTTGTATGTTTGCAGCTGTTCCAAGAACAAGTGCAACACAGTGTAGCTCTGTGCCTGAACCAAGATTTGGAAAAAGGATTGGAAATGAATTTGCAGTTGGGTCATTGGTTCTTTTTGAATGCAATCCAGGATATATCCTTCATGGATCAACAGCAATTAGATGTGATACAGTACCAAATGCATTGGCACAGTGGAATGATTCGCTCCCTACATGTGTTGGTGAGTTCTTTAAGCTTTTTAATAGAATTAATTGCTGCCTAAAGTGTTGACCATTATCTCTAGCTGAATGTGTTCCTTTGTTGTCATTCGCACAATATTTTATTCCTGCTTACTTTTATTCACTTTCTTCTCCATTCAAGGTTAAGATTTTAATACCCTTTCAATTCTAACCTTGCTGCGATATTTCATTAGTTTCTTGAACATACCCTTCTATTATAAATTATATGTTACCTTCTTTTACATTAACATCAGTGACATCCCTCGTTATCCTTTAATCAAGTTTCAGAAATAACAGTTTATTCTCTGACTCCTTCAAGACTAAGATGCTCTCACCTTTTGGATCTCTAATAAGATATTGTATGCTCTTATGAAGACTACTATATTAAAGATTTAAAAATAGTTAAGTTAATATTTCAGTGCTTGCAAAAAACAAAACAAAGCAAACAAAAAAAAACCAGTAATTTTCCAAAGCAGAAAATATATCTTATCTGGTTCTGGTCATACAAGATTAAATTCTCAACATTTAAGTCTTAAATTAATGTGCTTCTATTGACATTAATAAAGCTGTTCTGTACTAACTGGAAATCAGGTGATACCTCTGAAAAGTCTCAGAGTAAGGAAATAAAATTATATTGGTATATTTTTCCATAGGTTTACATCAAGGGCAAATACAACACATTGGCTGCTGTACATGTTATTTTTTAATACAGTTTTTTTTTTTAATATAAAAAAAAATCAGTTGTTTATAAATGAATCAAAATTGGTTGTCATTTACACGGGTTTTTTTGCAATGCCATCAAACTTGTAGCCTGTAGCAAACCTGTAGCATCTGTTGCAGTACCAACTGTGCCATACATTAATTCTGTGCAAATTGAATACATTAAAAAACATTCATTTTGAGGATGAAGGCATCTGAAGAACACAGCTCCCAACCCAAACAGTAAATGTATGTATGAGTTAAAGTTACTTTACTATTCTTGAAAGAGAATAGATTTATTAGAAAAATCATTCTAACCTACAGCAAAACCGCACTATGGAACTGACCCCAGCATTAAGAAGTATATAAGCAGAGTTTTAGATGAGTGGAGGAGGAAGGGAAAAAGGAAAAAGAAAACATTTTTAATTAGGTTGGTTTTGAATCCTCTTTGCTTAATCATATGATGCTGCATGGCAGAGACTGAGTGGTTTTCAATAAAAACAAAATGTTTCCTCCATAATACTAAAATCTTGACAGAGATCACGACTAAGTACCACTGGGGTAATATTAGTAAAATAGGATTAACAATATATTATACATGAATAATGTTTATTTGGACTGTTTCAGTCAAAATGAATAGAACCATGATTTATATATCAGTAAGAAACAAGTATTTATCTGTACTTCATTTATCCTCGATTACTACAGTACAATCAATATAATTGTACTGTTTATACCCTTGAAATGTATTCACTTTTTTTTTTTTTTTCAGACATAACAATTCAGCAAAGTGTTGTAATAATTATTTTGGTCATTGATCACAATATATTATATACATATACATATACATATAGACATATTCTGTGAAAGACAGACTGTCTCTAGGCAAGCTGAACTGTGAAAGGGTTACAGGCCACTTTACATGTGAAAATTACTGTGCCAATAACAGTGATAAAATATATATGAGGATAAAATTCCATTGAACTAAATCAGTTTAATAATTGAAGTGGTAGACCTGACCACATTAAATTGCCTTAACTCTAGTGAATGTTTGAGTGTTTTCTTACAGTCAGCAGACATCAATCATTGTGTCCATCCTTTTACAAGTAATTATTTAAATGTTTTGAGTTATACTGACCTTTAGTTTATCCATGTAATTTGAAGAGATTCTATCAATTATATGTCATACAAAATGTAGCTACAGTATTCGTTATTAAGTGGCATTCTTCTAGGTATTTTATAAATCCTCATACTTTTATCTAATGAAATCAATTCAGAACTTATCGAAGTTTCATAGAAATGATACATTAGCTTCTGTTTAACATCTTTGTTGGCAACATGGACAGCTGGATTGAGTGCACCCTCAGCAAGTTCCTCAATGACAACAAGCTGTGTGGTGCAGTTGGTACACTGGAGGGAACAGATGCCATCCAGAGGGACATAGACAGACTTGAGAGGTGGGCTTGTGTGAACCTCATGTTCAACAAGGACAAGTGCAAGGTCCTGGCAATTCCAAGAACAGGGTAATTCCAAGGGTCAGGGCAATTCCAAGAACAAATACAGGCTGAGTGGAGAATAGCTTGAGATTAACTCTGAGGAGAAGGACTTAGAGGGGGGTTGGTTGATGAAAAACTCATCATAGGCATGGCAATGTGTGTTTGCAGCCCAGAAAGCCAACCTGGGCTGCATTAAAAGAAGTAGGGACAGCAAGCAGGTCAAGAGAGGGTGATTCTCCCCCTTTACTCTGTTCTCATGAGACCCCACCTAGATTACTGCCTTCAGCTCTGGGATCCCCTATATAATAAGAACATGGACCTGTGAGAGCAAACACAGAGGAGAGCCAAAATCAAAGGGCTGGAACACTTCTCCTGTGAAGATAGGTTGAGGGAGTTGCTTTCTTCAGCCTGGAGAGAGAAGGCTCCAGGGAGACCTCACTGCAGACTTCCAGTACCTAAAGGGGGTCTACAAGAAAGCTGGAGAGGGACTCTTTATCAGGAAGTGTACCATTACAAGGAGTAATGGTTTTAAACTAAAAGAAGGGAGATTTAGATTAGATAGAAGGAAGAAATTCTTTACTCAGGGGGTGGTGAGGTACTGGAACAGGTTGCCCAGAGAAGCTGTGGATGCCCCATCCCTGGCAGCGTTCAAGACTAGGTTGGCTGGGGCTTTGAGCAACCTGGTCTAGTGTCTGACACCCCTGTCCATGGCAGGGGGTTTGGAATTAGATGATCTTTAGGGTCGATTCCAACCCAAAGCATTCCATGATTCTAACAGTTTATTAAACTATCTCATCAATCTTTTCCTTCAACTTCTTAAATACCAACAGAATATCTGTATCTAGATTAAGTTTTAATTTTATTTGTCCCTGTCAGAGCATCTAATGATCTAGACAAGATACATTCAAATTGATCATTCAGAAGGGAAATGGTGTTGATGTATGCCTCTGTCTTATTCCATGTGTAACAGTTCTATTAATCCATGCACACAGATATGATGAGTGAAGTAAGCCTTTAGCAATTTCTTTACTAATACAATAGATCCGTAGTCTGTAATTGCATAATTCATACAAGCAAAGAAGAGTTGCCAAGGAGTTGAGACTGGTGATATTGATTATTTAGACAATAAAAATAGCAATATTAAGATAGAATTTTTCTGTTTTAATCCTTTATACGAATAAAATACATAACTGTTCAAACTTCACTCTTAAGCACTAACAATTAAGCTTTATATTTGTAAGGTTGCTAGGACATATTGGAATTAATTTTGTTTGTTAAAGGTCAAATAAATAAGACAGGGGAATATGAATGAATCACAGAATCATAGAACAACATGGGTTGGAAGGGACCTTGAAAAATTGTGTAGTTCCATGAGCAGTGATGCCACTTTGTTGTTGTTGGTGGTGGTGGTGGTGGGTTTTGTTGTTGTTGTTGTTCCTGAGGCACATATAATTTTTTTAAGTTTAACATAAATTTACAAAAGTTTTCAGCCATGGTATGATGAATGTTGTGTAAGCTTTAATAATAATAGCTCTTCTCACTTCTGAGGCTTTGCACTTCTTTTTTTGACTTGTGCATTTCCTTTCAGTGCCCTGTGGTGGAATTTTAACAAAGCGCAAAGGGACCATTTTGTCTCCGGGTTACCCTGAACCTTATGACAACAATCTGAATTGTGTGTGGAAGATCACAGTACCAGAGGGAGCTGGGATTCAGGTAAGTATACTTGTTATTTTCATGTTATCACCATGTTTAAAATTGTTTTTTCCTGGTGCAAGAGCATGAAAAGAGTATTCATACATTCTTTCTCTCACTAATGATGGTCACAGTGGAACTCATTGCACATCTTTTCATTCACACAGTTCTTAAAAGATATAAGATTTAAAGAAATTTTAAAAGATATACCCGTAACTTTTAACGTGGAAAAAAAAAAAAACTGCTACAAGTTTAACATATATTATTTCAGTATGTCAATGATTCATTGTAAGCAAGAGGGAATAGAGATGCTTCCCCATGTGTTTTTTTTGTTGTTGTTTGTTTTGTTTTGTTTTCCTCCCTCCATCAAATTACATAAATCTTGTTCTTGCAGTGTTCTTGCAGAGATGGGTTCTTTCCATTGAGAGATTGTTTGTTTTCCTAGAAGTTCTGTTATTTTACATATAGTTACAAAAGTTCATTGTTACATAAATATGCTTCAACTGGAGTTGGGAATGAGTCCTTTAAAATATTGATGTAATTCTATTTTACAAAAACTTAGATTAAGACCTTAATGGAACATATAGCAGAAAAATATCTATAAAGCTAGGTTATGTATATCTCACTTTTTAGTAAGAAATTTAGTGAGGCAGTTATGTCTAATATAATAGAACTTTCAAGCTTCATCTCATTAAATTTCTACCATAACACTTATCAAGAAACCATGGTAGCAAGTTTTCTATGCCCTCGCTTCAAAAACAAAATAAAATAAAATAAAATAATAATAATAATTTTAAAAGAATAAATAAATTAGTTTCTGTATATAAAGATGTAATAAAGGTCCAATTGCCTATTGGAGTCTATTTAAAATAGAAAAGACTATTTCTAAATTTACATTTAAAAGTTTTGGAAAGGAAACAGGATAACCATTATTATATCTGTTTTTTAATAAATTACATTACAGAGATTTTAATGTATTCTAATGCATCAAGAGTTTTCAAAATCACAGAATGACAGAATCACAGTATTGTAGGGGTTGGAAGGGACCTCGAAAGATCATCGGGTCCAACCCCCCTGCCAAAGCAGGTTCCCTGGAGCAGGTTGCTCAGGTAGGCATCCAGATGGGCCTTGAATATCTCCAGAGGAGACTCCACAACCTCCCTGGGCAGCCTGTTCCAGTGCTCAGTCACCCTCACCATGAAGAAGTTCTTTCACATGTTGGTGCGGAACTTCCTGTGATCCATTTTTTGGCCATTGCCTCTTGTCCTGTCCCCACAAGCCACTGAAAAGAGGTTGGCCAAATCCCTCTGTCTCCCACGCTTAAGGTATTTGTAAACATTGATAAGATCCCCTCTCAGTCTTCTGTGAGGGTGACAGAGCAGTGGAACAGGTTGCCCAGAGAGGTTGTGGAGTCTCCTTCTCTGGAGATATTCAAAACCTGCCTGGATGGCATTCTGCACAGCGTGCTCTAGGTAATCCTGCTTGGCAGGACTTGGGTGGACTAGATGATCTCCAGAGGTCCCTTCCAACCTCGGCCATTCCATGATTCTGTATGACTACATTACTGAAGTCGTTCAAGCAGTGGTACCAGATGTAAATGCTGAACTATTTAATATCAAATAAAAAAGCAGAGATTTAAAAGTAGATTAAGGTAAATAGAAAGAGTGTGCACTAAAAAACTATCTTCAGGCACACTTAAATACATTAAAATGGGAATTTAGTGTACTATAATTTTCTTGTAAGTTAAGGCAGAAAATCATCTCAAGTAGGTAATTCAAAACACGTAGTACAGACTCTTACTTCACTGCCTGTCTTTATTGACTACATGGAAAGATTAGGGCCACTAATGTAACTTGCACTAAAATAGATATTTTAAATTAGGTGTTTTATGGCTAATATAAAAATTGCAGTCAGCAGCAATCTGGCCCTGAAAACACATTAAAAAAAATAAAAAATAAAAAAATAATGAAAAAAAGGAAATTCAATCTGCAAGTTTCCTAGGTCCAATTCTGTATCTTTTCAGAAATTACTTGCACTGCAATGGTGCTTATTTCTGTTGTTGAAGCTACTCCATTTTGGAGAAAAGTAAGGGAAGAATAAGTGAGACAGAAGAACAGCAAAAGCAAGCATAATTCTTTAATTCGTCTTGGAGGGTGGTTTGGGTTTCATCCCTGCTTCTGTCACTCTTTAAATGGTTTTCATTAAACAATTATTTCTCTTAAAACAAAAGAAAAAAATCCACACCCTATTCCCTCCAAAACAGGAATGGGAACCTAGCAGTTCTCTACTTTGCAGTGAGTGTTTTCACTTCATGAGAACATATTTATGCTCCCTCTTGCAGTCTATTTGCTTCCATTTTTGCATGATGTTGTCATCTCTGGAAGGAATGAAGTGAATGTTCTGCCTTTTGCTTGCAGCATGCTTGTGACTGCTCCTCCCCAGATGATAAATTACTGATGAAAGTAACCAAACAAAGGAGGCTGCTCTTACCTGGTGGCAGAATTGAACATGCAGCTGGCATTGCAGGACTGTTATTAATGCTGGATAAACTAGAAAGAATCACAAAGAAACTGCAGTAATTGGCAATACTGTATTTTGCCTTCCCCTCAATGTCCTCCAAATAATCTGGGTATTAGAATAATGTTCTGTGCATCCATGATTTTCATGGCTGTGTAGCTCTTGTCAGAGGTAATATATGGTTGTCACTAAGGGTCACAGAATTTGTAAGTCTGAATTGGTAATTAAATCCAAACAAAATTGTTAGAATGCAATTTTATTCGCTTAATGTTGATTTCCCATTGACTTTGGCAATGACAGCAAAAAACAACTTTTCGTGATTGAAAGCAACAGAGTTCCTGAAGTGGTCAGGCAGTTGGACTTGATGACCTTCCAACTGAACTATTCTATTCTGTTCTGTTCTGTTCCATTCTGTTCTGTTCTACATTTTACAGTATTTTTACATTAATGCAGAGGGGATTAAGCTAATGTTCTTTACCTCACATTTTTCTTCATAGGTGCAAGTGGTGAGTTTTGCTACAGAACACAACTGGGATTCCTTAGACTTTTATGATGGTGCTGACAACAATGCTCCAAGGCTCGGAAGTTATTCAGGTGACTGAAAATATTTTATAAGTATTTCACAGGGTCAACGTAGATTTTAAACGCACATCTTTTTCTAGTTCTTTTTTTTCTGTGTTTATTTCACCCATAATTAACAACAGGTAGTATTCTTTTTATTTTAGTAATCAGTCATTTTCACAAATTTGAAAAACTGAAAATTTTAAGAATGAAATAATATTCAGAGACTCCCAAACTATATGCATGAAATTCATGAATGCTGTCTTCTATTAATCTCATGATTTGCCCACTCTTATCGCAGGAGATAGAAATACAAACCTCTACACTAGATGCCTCATGAAATAGTACATTACTAAAGAATGCATTCTTTACCCGTATTTTAGATAAATGAGATCTGTTTGTTCGTTTGTTTTCCTTATTTTACTTTATTCTACTTCTTGTGTATGACATGAGATCACCAATAATGAGTTTGTTGCCTTGTCATTCTAAGATTCTTGTTACAGACTTATGCTGAAACGCAAATAAGTAATCAATCACATTTCTAAGAACAGTCCTACCAAATATCTTTGGTGTTGTTTTATATATTTGATTGTAATGCTTAAAGTTATTCCAGTTACAGGATTTGCTCTTGCTTTTATGAAAACCCTAGTGAATATTTCTCCTTTTGCTGATAAAAGTGTGTGATATGACCTTATATTAGACCCTGTTTCCCTGAATGTCCACAGTTCTTGTCTCCAATACTGACGTGCACTGAAAATGTAATAAAAGTTTTAATAGGGGCAGATATATGACAAGCATGCATGCTGACAGGATTTTGAGCAACCTGATCTAATGAAAGACATTCTTGCCTATGGCAGGGTGTGTGTGTGGGGGGGGGGGGGGGGGGGAGGGTGGTCTAGATAATCTTTAAGGATCCCTTGCAACCCAAACTCTTCTATGATTTGATGATTTTATGACAAAATATGTAAGAATTGATTTAATGATCTTTGCCTCTCTCTCATCCTCTCTTCCCCTTTCTCTTTCTCTTTTTCTCTGTCTTTTTGTACAAACACCCATGTTACATATGTACTTAGTTCAGTTTCTGTGCATTTCAATAATATTTTGATTTCTCTTTTCAGGAACAACCATACCTCCACTTCTAAACAGCACATCAAATAATCTGTACCTAAACTTTCAGTCTGATATCAGTGTTTCAGCTGCTGGATTTCATCTTGAGTATACAGGTAATACAGAGATGTTCAATTAATTAAGACCATTTTCTGGTTCTAGACATCAAGTGTACCTAAACGATATGAAAGAGGAATATTCAGTCCTATTGAACATAATGAGCTACATACTGTTTCTTCTGTAATAGTTAGAATTACATTTAATTCCAAGGTAGCAAGATCAGGCCTTAAATCTGTACTGCATGGATTGGGAAGTTTGATTTGTCTTGTTTTCACCTTCGTTTTTTGCTCTTTCAAAATCTTTTCAGAACATACAATAGCCATGAGTAAATGCATGGCCCACAAACTCCTGTGGTGGGCTCAGCTGTACCCTGCATTTGGAGCCAGCTGGAAACAGTTTTGTCCAGCACAGGGCAGCCCTTGACCTCTCTTCACAGTGGCCCCTGCAGCTCCCGCTGTTACCAAAATCTGCATATTATGCCCAATGCAATAATATATGCACTACATAATGGCCTTTAAGTGCATAAGAGAACAGCAGATTTTTTATTTTTTTTTAAATTATTGCTGAATATCTCACCAGCAGAAAAGGCTGTAATTATAAACATACTTTCCATCTGAATGAGATTGCCTTTAGCTGACTGACAGGAATTCCGACAGTCACTAACATTTTGTTACAATTTTACTTTTCCCCAGCTGTGCAATTCCCTCTGCTCATATTGGTTATGGTGTCCAATCTGCATAATTGTTTCATGGTTATTTCTTGTCATTTTTACAGTATGCAAATCTCATGCTGTGGTTGTCTAATTAGCCAGAGTACATAGCCTTGCAAAAGTGACATACGATAGCTTCTCTGTACCTAAACATTTATTATAGGTTAGAATTATCCTTCTATTTTCTTGAAATATAGGTACTGTCTCAGCTTATCACAACTTTAGAGAGAAAAAACCTGTAAAAAGTTATGAAAACAAACTAACATGAGACTGAATCCAGTGAAAATGAAAATGCATCTGTGTATTCATACACATTCAAATAATTGAAATATGTAATGTGCTGCTGGTATATAGCTTTCATCTCTAAATAAAGAAACTGAAATTTCAGAATAAATGCAGAGCAATATTCACTGATTTGAACACCCATTCTTCTTAATTGTTCTGATCATCTCTGGCCCTCTGTCACGGAATTAGATTAACACAACTCTAACGTAGCAGCAGTTAAGGATTTATTATATACCTCTATAGCAGATAACAAAGTAAGATTATATGATTTTAATGACACCTAATCAGTATTTATGTATTAGTCAATTAGCACAATGATCTAAAGAAATTTGCTACAATATAAACAGTGACTTAGTTAAAGATTCGTGAATGGCAAGGTTCATCTGAGACTTATTGCAGGGTTCTGGGCAGTCAGGCATTGGAATGGGTTGCCCAGTGAAATGGTGGCATCACCGTCCCTGGAGGTGTTCAAGGAGAGATTGGACCTGGTGCTTAGGGACATGGTTTAGTGGGTGACATTTGTGTGATTTGGGTGATGGTTGGACCAGATAATCTTGAAGGTCTTTTCCAACCTTAATGATTCTATTCTAAATCCAATTACATGCTTACAAAATACCCCCTAGAGCAAATTACTCTTCCTATGTCCTTGTTGGCGTTTGTCTATGGATGAGCTTGTTCCTTGAGGACTGAGCCCTGAAACGCACTTCTCAGGGTACCCTGGGAGGTGTCCTAACACAAGCGGAGATCAAGGGTGCAGCCCACTGTGATCCCTGGAGGGCTCCAAGAGTTCTTGTTTGGGATCGCTATTTATAGGATTGTGAGGCCGTTCATTTTTGGTCAGTAATATTCCAGAATTCAGGTCTTTGCCAATTTGTTTAGTAAGCAGGTTGTGCAGTCCCTTTTCCCTTAGAACTTAATTGTGTCCCTGTCAATTAGCCACATCACAGGGTCCAGATGTGATCAGAGGGGAGGCCTGATCACCTGAGGCATGTATTGTATAAACAGGTGTTAAAGGGAAAAGTCAAGCTTCATTGCACTCTATATGTTATAGAGAATATTTATGTGTGTACTTCATAGATTTCTTAGAATTTGTCTCAGCTTGCACCATTCATATATTATAAATAATTGTAAAATATTCTTTAAATAGTAATTTTTATTTAACTCAATTCTTACAGGAAGAGATCAGTTACATTACCAAGTTTTCAAGTATGTAGAAGACGATAATATAGTGAAGTGCTGCCATTATTAAATTCCACAATATTTCCCTATTGCCCTATGTACTGATGTTTAGTTACTTATCAGTCCTGGCTTCACAATTAACTAGGGTGGAGTACTTGCACTAGGCAAAGAGAGTAACAGAACTACTTACACTTCATGTTAGACATATTCTTATCTCACTGGGTAGCTGCAATGAAAAATTTATTCATTTCTCTTTTTGACAACCATGAAAAAGCATACATACAATTTATGGTGTTTATAGCAATCAGGAATTTGAGATATTTCTGTTATAATACTAAAGATACTGTGTTAAAAATAACAGATTAGGGGAAATTTGAGGTGATTATTGCACAAATATTTTACTCTGTGCATGTGTGAAAAATGGATGAAAAAATATCATCAGACCTATGGAGAAACAAGTGCAAATACATACAAATTTATGGTTTGCACTGTTTTTCCTGTATTTTGTACCTGTTGTAGTATTGGCTAGCATTCCCTAGAACAGAAGCTCGGAAAGTAAAGTGCATGTGCTCCCAATTTCAGTTAGGTAGGCTATGGTGAGACTGTGAGTAGGAATGAGTTGATATGAACCATTTCTTCTGAACAAAGGAAATGTAGGGGAGACTTTGCATTGAGACTGCAGATTGTTGTGAAATGTTTGTTATCACCCTGCTTATTTCTTTCCCTTTCCTTTGCTTTTGAAAGGAAGTTTTCCTCCTTTTATAACTTTTTTTTCTTTTTTTTTTCTTTTTTTCTCAGAATATTATGCTACTTGTTTGCCCACAGGCAAACTGCTGATACCCAATAGCTTCCTAAAACATTGGTACAGTGTGCCTATATACAATGTACACAGAAATTGTGTGAATTTAGGATCGGATTCTGTATTACTTAGAATGTCTGAACTTCTCAATTTTTCACAGCTATTGGTTTGGACTCTTGTCCTGAACCACAGACCCCAAGCAATGGGATCAAAATTGGAGACAGATATATGGTTGGAGATGTGGTATCTTTCCAGTGTGACCAGGGTTACTCCCTTCAGGTGAGCCAAGTTTCCAGTTTCATATGGTGCCTTTTACATGGCTATGTTACTAAATATTGTTTCCACTTGAGATGCTTCCTGAAAGTACTACAGTTTCCATTGATAGGTTACTGTTTTCAACCACTGTTTTTGTTTGTTTGTTTGTTTGTTTGTTTTCTCCTGCGTGACTCTGCAGTCAATAGTCTCCACTTTATCTAGCTCTTTGAGAGCATAAAAGAGAAAACAATCATTACCTATTCATAGTATGTCCCTATTTTAGCAAATAAAAATAAAAATCTTAAAGGGAGAAAACATTCTATTTTTATTATATAACAATGCATGATTAACTGGAGTTGTTGATACCTGGAGCAAAATAGGAAAAAGACAACTTACTTGCCTTTGTTTCTTCATTAACTAGTCTGGCCTGTAATATATGTTGATGGTTGTCAGATTCTAACCCACTGAAGTGAAGTTTAACAGCACTAATCATTTCAAATATACATTTTATATAATTCTGTGAAGACCGTAATACTGACAAAATATACATTATATGTATCATCAAAAAAAAAAAAAAAAAGAAATTGATACACCTTTTTTGGACTAAAATTAATTTTATAAAGCTAAAGTTTATGTTGTATAATTGAAACTGTATCCGAGTTTCCCCTTCAATATAGAGTTCCTAGCCAGTCCCACAGCCTCCAAGCATTCCAAGGAATGTTCTGAAATGTTCTACGATTACAGCTGTGAAAATGACTATTGAAATCTAATTCTTATGTTGCTTGCTTGTAGCAGGTCATTCCTGGGAGAAACCAGTCTTTTTTTTGTTGGTTTGTTTCTTTGTTTTTTTCCGTTTTCATACTTAAATACAAATGTGTGAGCAGGCAAGCCACAGTACCTACCTGTATAAAGGAAATACAAAGAACGCTGGAATGTAAACCATGAAAATACACACAAAAAATCTCTTTCCTCCATAATGTTTTTCTGGCACATGCAGCATGACCTTGCCTCTTAAATTTAATTAATTAATTAATTTATTTATTTATTTATAGCAAGGGGTAGATATGCCTACATGCACCAGTGGAGGCAGCATGTTTATTTTTCTTCTAGGACAGTAAATGAATGGTTTGCACATTAATAAATAAATTATTTACAATTACCATGGATGCTTTACAGATATTTGGTTCCGTGAAATGCTACAGGCTATGAAAAACAACTTTTCTTTTCATATGAAGGTTGAACAAACAGGCTAAAAAGCTACTGATTGTTTCCTACTGGGTCATCTTAATGTGTACACTACATGGTTTTGCAAGATATCGCAAGTACAGTTTTCTCTTAAGAATTTTCATTTTCCTTTTCTGTTCCTGGGATGAATGTAGTGGCTCACTCTGGTGGATCTTGGAACTAACTGGTAACAGATTGCCTGGAAATCGTAATAACTAATTTGTTGTAAAGTGACAGTGTTGTAAAGAGTTTCCTTAAATAGCTCAGCTTTTCACTATTTAAGCTATTTCAGGGTTGAGCATAAAGACTCAATTTTGAATGGGTATTATGAATTTTAAATGTAAAGCTAGTAGTATATAATGTATATAGGTGGTTATCTTTTTCCATGTTTCACAAATGATGCAAATAAATTCTATGTAAACATCACTTCAATGAGACCTGTAGTTTCTAGACACTTGGTTTATACTAAGCTGGTGTTATGAAATTTGTCTGGAGAACATTAGAAATAATATTAAGGAAATAAACATACTTTTTCTAGTAGGCTGTCTCATAGTTGCAGTCTTCTCTGAAGGTATGATACAAATCACAGGGTATGCAATCTATATTTTATACCTTATTTTTTTATACTTATTTTTAATTATTTAAATATTGTTGTTGGGATACTAATGATGTATCATATATTGTATACTTTTTATTATATAAGTTAGCAATGTTGTGCCATTTTAGGGACATTCACATATCACCTGTATGCCTGGACCAGTAAGAAGATGGAATTACCCGATTCCAATATGTTTAGGTATGTTCATCATTCATAAACTTTTTTAAACAAGCCAGAATGAGAAATCCAGAGAACTCAGAAATAAGAGATAAGTGTAGGGGAAGAAACAGGGAGAAGTGAAAGAACTGAATTAAAAGAGAAAAGATCAGACTAAGCTGAAGATTTTCAAAGTATACTGCACATATTATAGCAAAGCTTTTTTGAAATGTACAGTCAGAAGAAGAATGGCATATGTTCCAGTCAGAATCTTCTGTATTAGTGATGAGACCTCCAGAGACCCTTACACACATACTTTATTTATGAATCATTTCCACAGTAGAGTGATGAGTACTACAGAAAATACTGAAATAAAAATAGCATTACATTATCATCTCTGATGAATTCAACATAAGGCATGTCTGCCCTATTTAACAAGATGTATTATCTTTCAAATTAAGCTATATAGATGACTATATTAATACTATTGGAAGAAGCACTGGGAGCCTGCCAGAAGCCTAAATGAAATATCTGAAATGAATTAAAATATGTTCTGTTTAGGTGATGAATAAATATGAGTAATGCAAAACTGTTCTTGCATTCTTTTTCACTGAATATAAATGGCTTTTTGTTTGGGTTCCCTAATAATAAAAGTTATCTCTATTTGTAATGACTAATGTACAGATAGCAAGATCCTGCAGATCTCATTAAAAATTTATATTTGCTTTTCTTCAGAACAGATTATTTATCCTCTTGACCTGTCCCACATAATCCTGTTCTTAATCCTTTGAGGTGTTATACAGTTCCTATGAGATACTGGGTTCCCACAGTTTAGTGGTTGGTGACAGCTGGTGATGTTATAATCACCAAGATTCATATATTAATCATTAATATTCACAAAGATTCAGATATTAATAATAATTTGGTGGAAGTTAGTCTTCAGTTTTCATTTTTTAACATTACCTTATATCTAGGAAGTCTGATACAAGAGTTGTGCTACTGTATGGAAAATTCTGAAGAAAAAGATCAATTCTCTTTAATGACAATTTGTTTTCTATTATTTTTCCTTTTCTGCAAATAATAATTTCTAATTGTGTTTCAAAGGATGTAGCAACTGTTAATTGGACAAAACTGTTATTTAAAAATAATTGTATTTAACATAATTAATCTCTTAAAAAAGCTTACATTGATCTGTAAGTTACATTACTTACTGATGTCATGAAAAAATATAAAATTAAGCCCTAAAATGGGTTTAGTTGAATTTCTAGAAATATTTAATGCATTAACATTTCCAAAGTATTAATTTTATCTCATTTCTAGAACAGCAGGGTTTAAACAGAGTTTTTGAAAGGTCTCTTGCAAAATAAGAATACAGAATATTTTTAAAATACATTTTTTCTCTTACCCAGATGCATACAAACCAAAGCAGAATTGTGTTTATGTGGCTATGAGCTGATGTGTGCAACTTGCATGTTCACAAAGGTGGTTCGCACAGACAGTGCATCCTCTTTTCAGGTGCATTTGTTGCCTAAATTTAAACCTAGCCAATTCAGAATAGAAAAATATTTTTAAGGTACCCACTCGTAAATTACTTTGTTACATATATTTAATGATAAAAGAACTTTATTTATTTATTTATTTTAATATAAACCTTGATATTACTATATTATTTACCTTGAAAAGATCCTTATTATTCTGCAATAATTGTTAGCTCATTCTACTCTTCTGAAAAATGTCTGTTTTTTTTGCAGCACAATGTGGTGGTGCCATGTCAGACTTCAGTGGGGTGATCCTTAGCCCTGGGTTTCCTGGTAACTATCCTAGCAGTTTGGATTGCACATGGACAATAAAACTGCCGATTGGTTTTGGTACGTGTCCTTTCATGGATAAAAATTGTTTTGTTTTGTTTTATGGATTCAAAAAAATGACATATTTTAAAATATTCTGAATATTTATCCTGGTAAGAAAGGATTTTGGATTTATTTAAACACGTAATCAGACCCTGAAAAGAAAGATTTAGAATAAAAAAGCAAAAATTTATTTGCTTTTCATTTAAAATATACTGCAATTTTATGATTAAAATAAAATTGCTTAATAAGAATAAAGCACAATTTTCTAACTAAAAAGGGTTGATTTCTCTTTGTGAGGCCATAAACCCAACAAAAATATCAGTTAAGAAGAGGTAAAAGCTACATTTGAGTTCATTATTTAATCATTAATCTTTTTTTTTTCATGTCCAGAGTGAATATTGCAGCAGCATAGAAAATGTTCTTGGAAGGGACCACTAGAGACCTCCCACTTAAAGTGAAATAATTGGTAATGTTAGATCAAGTCTTCTATGACTGGCAGAACCTTCTCAGCAGGGCTGCTGCTCTCCCAGTCAGTTCCCAGCCTGCACAAACAGATAAAGCTGTTCCCCCACAGATCACAGATGCAGAAATTTGCACTTCCTATGCAAACTTTTAAGGATTGTAATGACTTTTGACACAATCTTCAAGGGTGTCATTTTTAATTATTTTTATTTTAATTATTTTTATTTTTTATTTTAGGTTTCTCAGGATAAAAATAAACAAACAAAAAAGCAATGCAGAAGCTCAGTTATATGGTTTAGCAACTACACTCCCTTGTTTAGTATCCTCCACAAATTTGTTGTGGATGCATTCTCATTATCTAGGTCTCTTGTGAAGATATTTCATAGTATAAGCTTCCATATCAACACATAGAACATTGTGATTGTTACTGGCTACCAACTGGATATTGAACAACTGATTACTAGAGCCTCAAAGTTCAGTTAATTGTAACCCACATACTGTCCATTCATCAAGCTGATATATCTTCTGCTTGTAGATGAGAATGCTATAGAAGACAAAATCCAAACCCACAGAAGAATGAAAGTATATTATATCAATTTTTCTCCCTTTGTCAATATAGGCAGTAAATTAATCACAGAAGGAAATCAGTACCCATCAAGTGTAATATTCTCTTTTTAAATCCAGGTTGACTGGTTCTGTGTACATTTTTATCCTTTATGTGTTTGGAAATTACTTCCAAATAGACAAGTTCCATAACCTTTATGTGGGTTGCAGTGAACCTGCAGTTGCCATCGCCTAGGTCTTTTTTTGTGTCTTAAATATATATGCATCTTTAGCCTTTTTATGGTCACCATTGACTTCTCTCATTCACCATGATTTTGCACGGAGAATACCATAATTTCAATTACATTGGCCAACTCACTGAACACCTTTGAATGGATCCTATATCACAGAATCATGGAATGGCCGAGGTTGGAAGGGACCTCTGGAGATCATCTAGTCCACCCAAGTCCTGCCAAGCAAGATTACCTAGAGCACGTTGTGCAGAATGCCATCCAGGCAGGTTTTGAATATCTCCAGAGAAGGAGACTCCACAACCTCTCTGAGCAACCTGTTCCACTGCTCTGTCACCCTCACAGTGAAGAACTGCCCCCTCAGATTCAGATGGAACTTCCTGTGCTTCAGTTTGTGCCCATTGCCTCTCGTCTTCTCACTGGGCACAAGTGAAAAGAGACTGGCTCCATCCTCTTGACACCTTCCTTCAGATATTTATATACATTAATGAGGTCTCCCCTCAGTCTTCTCTTTTCCAGGCTAAACAGACCCAGCTCTTCAGCCTGTCCTCGTACAACAGGTGCTCCAGTCCTCTAATCATCTTAGTAGCCCTCCTTTGGACTCGCTCCAGTAGTTCTACGTCCCTCTTGTACTGGGGAGCCCAGAACTAAACACAATACTCCAGGTGTGGCCTCACCAGAGCTGAGTAGACGGGGAGGATCACCTCCCTTGACCTGCTGGCAACGCTCTTCCGAATGCAGCCCCAGATACTGTTGGCCTTCCTGGCCAGAAGGGCACATTGCTGGCTCTTGGTCAGCCCAATGTTCACCAGGACTCCCAGGTCTCTCTCTGCAGAGCTGCTCTCCAGCAGCTCGCCCCCCAGCCTGTACTAGTGCTTGGGGTTATTCCTCCTGAGGTGCAGGACCCTGCATTTGCCCTTGTTGAAATTCATGAGGTTCCTTATGACCCAACCCTCCAGCCTGTTGAGGTCCCTCCAAATGGCAGCACAGCCCTCTGGGGTGTCAGCCACTCCTCTGAACTTTGTGTCGTTAGCAAACTTGCTGAGGGTGCATCCTGTTCCATTTTCCAGGTCACTGATGAACAAGTTGAACAAGATGGGACCCAGCACCTGGGGAACACCGCTAGCTACCAGCCTCCAACTAGACTCTGCACCACTAAGCACTACCCTCTGAGCTCTGCCATCCATCCAATTATCAATCCACTTACACTGTCCACTCATCTAGGCTGCAATAAATCTACTATGGCAAAATTTTGATTCAAAGCTGGCCAATACCTTTGTCCCTTCTAATTTTTTACACTTCTGGCAGTTGTATAGGGTCACATGCACTTCTTGGAGTTCTTTATATGTCAGTTGAATTGCATTCTTTTTTTTTTCTTTTTTTTTCTTTTTTTTTCAGATCTGCCTGTTTTCAATTTGATAATTACCATCTTCGGTCATATTGTTTATTTAATAATACAGAATTTCTGGGTCTACTTCAGTAAGTGGATTTGTTATCCCAAATAGTTTTCCCTTCTACATCTGCTCAGATTATTCTTCCATTCTTTTTAAAATCACTTGTGTGATCTTTTTAAATTTAAGACCTGTAAGCATGGTTCACTCATGATTTACAAGAAAGCCATTCATTCTGCATGGGTTGTTTAAACAGAAGAATATTAAACCTCCAGTAACACTGACTGAACAGAATCTATCCTTGTGGGAAACACGTTATCTTCGGATAAGAATTTGCAGATAAACCCTATTAGTATGTGTGTATTTTGTTCAAAAGTCACAAGATTCAAGTGAATCATTGATTTTTTGTATTAGCATTTTATTCAAATAGCATTGGCACGTTAATTCTGCCATTACCTGACTCAAGAGCTTGACCTTATAGTGTCTAGTGTTTCTTTATGAGTCATAATTCTGTCTAGAATCTTCAGGTCCCATGAAGATCTCTGCTTGTTGAATTATCGAAAATAATTAAATTAAATTAAATTAAATTAAATTAAAATAATAAAATAAAATAAAATAAAATAAAATAAAATAAAATAAAATAAAATAAAATAAAATAAAATAAAAAAATAAAAAAAATAGCAGTAGTAGATTTATCATCCTAAATCAAAGCAACAGAGAAAGCTATTCATGAGCTATAAGGGAACAGGATTATTTTCCAGAGATTTTCAAAGGCATTTTCTATAATAAAGAAGAAATAATAAAATTATGGAATATTGATTGATTCCATTTCAAATTCCATAAAGTGGTACATTCAAATGCATATGAAACCTGCTGTCTTTTTATCCCAGATATATTCCCTTCTACCTCTTGCCTTACTTTATTGCTATCCTACTTCTTTTCCAGTCCTGACTCTTTCCTTCAATCCTTTTTGTTTGCTTACGTTCTCCAGATTAATGCTTCCATTTCACACCCCACATCCAACAATTCCAACTTGACTCTTCAAACTCCCATTTAGACTCTACATTGCCGACATACTATTTAATTTCACCGCCACTAGGAAGGAAATTTAACTATTCAAGTTTTGCCGTAGCTGAAATAAATCAGTTTAGCTCCACCAAAAACAGTTTTTCTACACTGCATTTTAGTCCCTGTATTTATTTTATATATTTATTTAACACTCACTGTTTTCCAGTTCATGCACAGGAAAACTGAAAGCTCCCTTTACCAGAAGAAAACTAAAAGTGCAAAGATTGAAATGGGCTTGACATTTTCACCATTTCTATATGTTAAATAGGAGATGAATAAAACTGAATTTAAAATTTGAGTTACATTTCATTGTAATCAATGGATTTCATTGTAATCATCATAGGAACCTTCTATAGGATTTCACTTGTTTAAATATTTCTAATGGGAGGTCTTCAAAGTTAGAAGTCATGGATCATAAGCTTTTCCCCTTCATGTTAACCAATATTGTAATCTAAACCAATGTCTCTATGCTGACAGTCTTAGAGCTAACAATCTTAGAGCTGGTTTTATATCAAAGTGAGTTTAAAAAAAAAAAAAGAGAGAGAGAGAGAGAGACAGTAAGATAGCATGAGTTAGCAGTTATTAAGCAATGACAACTTAAACTTAGCACAAGTTTTGCATACGAACTGAATTCTCTGTGTAGGAAAGGAAGTGTATAGGGTTTTGGAAGGCTGGCAAAATCTGTTGGTACGCTGGACATTTTGTCTGTAAGGACACTGTGAGAAACAGTATCAAAAATGCTGAAATCCGAAAAGATCACATCAACTGGCTTTCCTTGGTCAACTAGGTGGGTACCCTCGTCATAAAAGGAAATGAAGGTAGTTAAACAGGACTTTCCCCTCTTAAATTCATGTTGCCTGTAACCAATGACTGTGTGCTTTCAGGTGTTTTTCATTAATAAATACCTGAACATCCCCAAAATAGCATACAATTATAAATAACTTACAGTTCCATGACTTAGATAAGGTTTGTTTTGCCTTGTTAACATTTCAAGATTAGTAATGTATGAGAAGAAAGAATGTTTCACACCAAGACCCTGAGAGAATATAATGCATTTCCATTGGTTATATTATTTTCTGATATTATCAGTGTAAAATTTACATACTTTATTGCCCCCCCAGTATTGATATCAACGGCTTTTATTTGCTGACAATGTTTTTCAGGTGTCCATCTGCAATTTGTGAATTTCTCAACCGAGACCATACATGATTACTTAGAAGTTAGGAGTGGATCTACAGAAACTAGCACTGTTATTGGGAGACTAAGTGGCCCTCAGCTACCAGCTTCTCTGTTCAGCACAACTCATGAAACTACCTTATACTTTCACAGTGATTATTCACAGAACAAACAAGGATTTCATATTGTGTATCAAGGTGAGAGTTTCACATTCTTATATGAAAACAAGGTGGTTGTTGAAGACTATTTCTTGTCTTGCCATTCCTAAAAGATAAATACGAAATAAAAGATTTTTTTGTTTCAAACTCATTACACATTGTGATCAAGCCACAGAATTACAACTAAAAAAAAAAAAAAAAAAAAAAAAAGCATGTTCTCTTAAAAAAAAAAAAAGTTAAAATGTAGGCAGACATAATTTTTTTATGTTTGAATTTGGTTGGCATATTAATTTACATTGCATGGGCTTATAAAATAACCATCTCCATTGTTTGATCTTTATAATCATATGGGAATCTCAATTATATGTCTTGCATTCGAGAAGGGAAAGTTCTAAATATTGTTTTAGAGCACTTGATCCATATAGGCTGTTTTAGAGTAATGCTAACCTAGAAATCTCCAATTCCATTTTGTTTCCTAGTTGGTAATTTCCCTGGAAGGTTCTTGTTAACTTGTACTCAGATAGGCCATGCTGAGCTGGTGAAGACTGAAAGTTCATAATTGCATATGCATTTTAAAAGAAATCAGATCACCACTGTTCACAGAAAAAAATGTCAAATGTTTATTTTAAACTATACCTGTTTCATGATGTGAATAATTTCAAAGGATGATTTCAAGAGATTTTACTTTATAGCATTCCCTTATTTCTCTTTCAAGAATAACAAACCCAAATTGACTTGAACTCTATGTAACATTCTGGAATTGAGCTACTGCAAAAAGTATTAGCTTTTAAAGCAAAAATCAATTTGTGACCTAAACTGCTTGGTATGATTTTCTTCACTTGTATATGTAATATGATATAATTTGTAGCCATAAGGGAACTCTAAAATCTACCACTAAGAAGGACAGTAATATTAAATGTGTGTATTGTTACTGTTAGTAACAGTAATCATTTTGGAGATGCTGTTACTTGTAAGCAAAGAATTCCAATAAAGTTCTTCTCAGTTTTTAACCACACAAGAGAAAATTGTTTATATCAAACATATACAATCTGAAACATTCTGATTTCACAGATTTTACATAGCATATATGTTCCCAGTTCTATAATAAGAAGTCAATGTTTCAAATCCTGGAAAAGATCACTAAGATGTGTGAAAGAGGCTTATTTTCAAATCTTGAAAATCTTTGATGTTCATAATTCATTATAGAGACTTTAAATTCTTCTGAGAAAACCCAGAAAAATTACAGACAGATTGATCTTTTCTCTTCCTTTAACATAAGAATGTATAAACAAAATAAGCATATTGTATCGAGCCCACCAGTTCTCCAGCTGGTTTCCTGCTTGTGATGTTGTTAAATATATATATATATATGTATGTATGTATATGT